>NC_044056.1:20084476-20089476 GCF_902167405.1 Gadus morhua
CCTCACTCACTTTATCCCCGACACACAAAACTCGCCAACACTCCCTGCCGTCTGTGTTCGTAAATAGGATTTGAAGGTATTAAAAAAAGTTACGCCGGAGAAAATCAAACGTCCCTTGTACTTTCTGTTTGAACTCTGCGACTTTGCGGCCGTCCTCTGTGGCTTGGCCGGGTCTTTTATTTGGGGTGTAGGCAGGGAGGGCACTCGGAGTACCAGGCTTTGAGTCTGAGCGGGGAGCGAGCGGCACAGAGCTGTGTGAGTTGTGACTTTAATGATGCCTCCTCAGATCTTCCTGCTGACCGTGTGGCACCTCGAGGTCTTCATGCTGCCCCTCTTCCTGCTGCTGCTCATCGGATGGAACTACTACCACCTGGGGGCCGGCCGGGCCAGCTCCAACCAGGACCTGGTGAGTGGCACACACACGCACGCACACACACACAAACACAGACACACACACACACACACACACACACACACACACACACAAACAAGGCCTTAAACGAACATACGTACACAATCATAGATGTATAGACACACAGGTATCCAGTCCGGTATACCCTCACGCTCACACATACACACAAACAGACCACACACTTGCAAAGCAACCATATGAAAATACATCCATACACACACACACAAACACACATACTGTGCACTCTTAAACATAAACACATGCAGGCAAATACAAACACACCATCACTAAATCACAAGTTGGGGCACAGGCATTGATCCAGAACAATGTATGGTGTTTATAATATCCATCAACGTGCTAACATTACTGTTTAGTCTGTACGGTACTGTTCTGCTGGGACTCAGTAGTCATAAAGCAGCCAAAGTCAGTCTTTCTGAACCCTCTTTCGTATGGGTTCAAAGCAAGGGTACCGGTGTTGCCCCCCACCAGTCGGTGTGTGTTGGTGGCTGTAAACACGGCGTGGCCTGGGCCACTACCTCGGGCCAGCCTGCCGTGGCGCTGGAACCTCCGGGGTTGCCTCACTGTGACCCCCCCCCCCGACAGGCTCCCGGCCCCTCTCTGTGTCACACAGCCCGGGTCGGAGACGACTCGATTCAAAGTGATCTAAGCAACAGCATCCAAATTAAACGTTGAAGGTTTTTCTTTGGGGGTTGTTTTGTCCCTCCTGCCGCTCTGCGTTCGCCCGCGTTCCAGAGAGACGAGATTGCTCCGCGGTGACAGCGCTCGCACGAGGCTGAGGCTTTTGTGTGAGGTCACCCCCGCGATGCCGTCTCCATGGAAACCAGGCCTCTCCCGATATGGGTGGATGTACCGGGGGAGAATTTCATTAGGAGGTGTTTTGTTGCGTCCAGTGCCGGCGCCCATGTGTCCTGTCCTCTGAAATCACCCTGTACCCTTCTCCCTTTCTCCTCCCCAGGTCAACATGAACATGACCGACGACGAGGAGGAAGATGATAAGGTATTTTGATCCGCCTCTCTGCGCCTGCTTTAATTAAGGATGGGTCCCTTCCCTTTATGGCTGACACTCTCCTCCATGTGTGTGTGAGGGAAAAGCTCAGATCAATGTTCCATGGGTGTGTTCCATGTTTTGCCCAATTCACCTTTTGGAGCACTCCAAAGATGTATTCAACTGAAGCGGAAATCTTCAGTTTTTATTATATTTTCCTGTTCAATCACTAGTAACGTCATGTATTTAAAGACAAAACGTGGGCAGCAAAACTAAATGTCGTTTTTCATTTTAAGGCAAATTGAAAAGGGGATAAAAAAGTCGCCCAAAGAAAATATTCTTACCCCCGTTATTCAAGGTGTACTTTAGCTCCTTTTAATCATTAGAATGACAAATGTTCTCACAAGCTCATTTTGACCCAGGAATAGAATATTTAAATGCATCCGGATTTAGGACAGCCATATGAAACGGTAATCGCTTGTGAACACTTTCCCCTGCATCTTCCTCTCTGGTCTATTCCACCGGGTATTTGGGCGCTCTACAAATAGGGCTCGCTGCTGCATTCCAGCCTTTTGAAAATCTATAAATCAACATAAAACTGCATCATTAGCTCGGCTTCGCCACCGTTAGGGATAAAAGCGCCGGCACTCCTTACTCACGGCTTGTCTAAACAGGATGGTTACTGGGGGGGGGAATAAATGTAACAAATCAACTCATGTTAACTGTAAACTGTTAAATCAGTGAATTTACATTCCTCTGTCGTCATTTATTATTCCGCAAGTTATGTATCCCAGAGTAACAACTTGGGCATTGTTTTTTGGGAAAAATAGGTTAGAATACGCCCCCGCCCCCCCCCCCCTCGCTAAAGAAAGTACAACACAAATAGACTAAACAAATATTTACAGCAATTTTCCTCGGTCTCACGGAACATTTTCAATTGCACCCTTCCCACCGGTTTCCTGCAGGGGGAGGAGTTAACAGCCGTGCGTATTATTGCTTTTATGACAATGAAGTGTGGAACTAAAGCCAAAGCCTGCGAGCGATGACCCCGCCGCTGCCTGTCTCGGCCCGGGATTCATATCCATAATGCGTTCAATATATTCTGCTGCCGTGACCTGGGGCGACGCAGGGAGAGAGTACGGCAGCCCCTGTTCAACGCACACGCCTATCTGGCAAATCCAGTATGAAAGGATGGGACTAATTCACAGGATGACAACTCTCATGATATGTCTGCGTGAACACACACACACACGCACACCTCCACACACGTAGACACACACACACACACACACACACACACACACACACACACTCGCAGTAGGTATAAGACATGTTGTGTTGTGATAGTGAGCAGCCAGGCAATCTGGTGCTTAAACAAAACCGGAGCATCATACTGGATCAAATGTTTTCCATGAATATTGAATTTATTTACACAGTGACTTGAGTTGTACAGATTCACAGAATGGGAGTATGTACCCCATACTCAGAAATATAAACCTGAAAACACGTTTTTATTAAATATGCGTTGTTGCAGGAATTCAACATGAATTTTTTAACACTGCCAGGAGAACTCTGTACTGACCTCCAAGTTTTTTTATTCTGCAGTCACCCAAGCCTTCTCCCAGTCTCAGAGGAAAACGAGATCTCTCCTTTCATTTACTAATTAAGTAGTCAGCCCTGTTTGTTTTAAGCTGTCACTTTTAATACAAAGTGGCTTATTGGAGAGTCTTGTTATTGCCTCACTGTCACTATGAGGCGTTATCGCGTCGACAGATCAGGCGGGGTACTCTTACACCTTCTATCAACGGCCCTGCTCTGGAACATATTCCAGGGGTTAAAGTGTGATCACCGTGCACTGCGCGGACTTCAAGCGCTTCTGCGTTCCTCCTCCCCAGTCTCTCCTGTAACACTCGGGGAATAAGGCCTGGTTCCCTCCGAGCTGGTTATGACTACCACTCAGCCTCTGTGGTTTTCTACTTCTTCTCCTTCTTCTTCTTCGGCCCCTGGAGGACAGAAGGAATGTAAACCTCAAGTCATGCGCGGCCCGAACACTGAGGCATGACGCTAAGGAGAGGCGAAAGGCAAGACAGTGTTACAGCAGGATAACACGGAACAGATTCCCCCTCTCTCTCTCTCTCTCTCTCTCTCTCTCTCTCTCTCTCTCTCTCTCTCTCTCTCTCTCTCTCTCTCTCTCCCTCTCTTCCTCTCTCTCTCTCTCTCTCTCTCTCTCTCTCTCTCTCCCTCTCCTCCTCTCTCTCTCTCTCTCTCTCTCTCTCTCTCTCTCTCTCTCTCTCTCTCTCTCTCTCTCTCTCTCTCTCTCTCTCTCTCTCTCCCCCTCCCTCTCTCTCTCTCTCTGTGAACTAATCTGTCCTCCAGGGTGACGGGGTGCAGTGGGGGGGATAGGAACCAGACAGCTTACAAATTATGTGTGGGCAAAGTGACTTCCCTTTGGCCTCAGGTATCAATTGTGCAGATAGACAATATTTAATCATAACACAACGTAACAAGAGAGGCCGCACACAACTCCATAGATCTCAGAGTACAAAGGAGCTGGGGAAGAGGAAGAAACCCAAAGAAGGGCTGTGTGTGTGTGTGTGTGTGTGTGTGTGTGTGTGTGTGTGTGTGTGTGTGTGTGTGTGTGTGTGTGTGTGTGTGTGTGTGTGTGTGTGTGTGTGTGTGTGAGGGGGCCGGTGGGGGGGTCCATCACCCCCTGGCTGGTGTGTGCTGGGGCTGTAGCATCGCTCCTCTGGCCCCTGGAGAGCTGTGTGTGTGTGTGTGTGTGTGTGTGTGTGTGTGTGTGTGTGTGTGTGTGTGTGTGTGTGTGTGTGTGTGTGTGTGTGTGTGTGTGTGTGTGTGTGTGTGTGTGTGTGTGTGTGTGTGTGTGTGTGTGTGTGTGTGTGTATGTTTGTTTAGCGGGGAGGGGGGTCTCAGGGGTACCAGACTAGGCCAGGGGGGTTACTCTATCTCTCACCCCCACGGACGCGCCCTCACCTCTGGGTCTCCTTCAGAGCAGACAGACTGCCTGTGTCACGGCCATGTGTGGGGCATACTGCGGCTCTGAAAGCTAGCGCTACCCAAACCTGGCCCTGCCCTATTTATATTGTTTGCTCATTCCTCCATCCCCATGTGCTTACTCTAGAGAAACGCAGGTGTTGTGCATTAAGGTTCCGCACTTGCTTTTTGTAAAATATAGAAAAGAGAGACGAATATTGAGACGGGATTCGATTGAATATTCAGATGTGGTTGTCGTCGTGTGTTTAAATGAAAGCTGTGTTAAATGAGCTTTTGGCAGCCGCCTTTGATGGCGCTCTGCATGCGACGAGAGAGCGCGTGTTTGCCATTTAACTTCGGATCAAATCTGTTCTCCATTATGCCACCTAGAAAATGCGCTTTTTTAACAATCTCATCTGAAAGGAGATTATGATTTGACACAGCTTTTTTCATCAGTACACATTACAACTTTCCCAGTCTCCCAGGCTCTTTTCATTCTTAGTGGGAGTAGTTTGTGTATTTATGGGCTTTTTGGAAGAATTTCTTGTAATCTCTTTCCCTGTCTGGGTGGAAGGACTGGACACAAATGGG
>NC_044056.1:20096976-20139476 GCF_902167405.1 Gadus morhua
TTCTAATACTGTGATTGTGGCGGAGGGCGTAGAGGAGGAGGAGGAGGAGGAAGAGGCGGCGGATCGCGGGGTACGGCGCTCGCTATACGGCACCCGTTGCCTTCTCAAACCCTTCCTCCCCGTGATTAATCCCCTCTGCTCCTGTGTTTAAAAAATGATTCATTACAGCCCGGTCCGCTGCGCTTTCCCCCCCTCGCCGCGCGCGATGCTCGGGGGAGCCATTACGCCGCGCTCCAGCGGGCTCAGATTACCTGCCTCCAACCACAGCCTGTTTGTTTTTACAGGTGCAGTACAGTGAGCAGAGACCGGCCGGCACGCACAACCTGCCGCGCAAGAAGAGGTGAGCGGGGCGGTGCAGGCCCCCGACGCGGGCCCCGGCCCCGTGGAGCCGGAGAACCACCGCTATGCGCCGGCGTGCGGCCTCGGACCCCCGCTACGGTCGCCGGCTGTCAGCCATGCCAACGCATTCTCGCTGCCCCCCCCCCCTCGCCCCTCACCCCCGCCGGTGTGCAACCCTTCCCTTTCACATCACCCGTTTCTTTCGGAGCCCCCTGCTGCTGGTGTGCGGACGGCCACTCTCTGTGGCTTATGTGTCTGGGCTTGCGGCCCCCCGGTCCCCCCCCCCCTGTCAGGGGCTGTGCACTGCAGCGGCTAAAGGCCAGCACATGGTGCTGTCAATCACGCGGCTAGCAGCCTCATGAGAGCTGCTGGCCGCCGTCAGCTGCCATGGTTACAGTAATAATAATAATGATGATGCAGGACATGATTTTCTTTCCGCTCCTCTCTGATATGTACCGCTTGAGCCTGGGCTTATTCAAAAACCATCTAATGAGATTTAACTAATAATGTGATTGGCATTATGGTGACTTTGGCATTATGGTAACTTGTTTTTGTTTGAATGTCAATTCTCCTACACGAAAAAAAGGACAAATGAAGTGAAATTGTGCTTTAAATATGTATATTTTCAGAAACTCAGAATTGTTTTGATTCTCTATTATTACCAAAGCCTTTTTTATGTTTATAAATACAATTTCTTGAAGAAATTATTTGCAGTTAATCATTCACTATGGTATTTCAATACACATGATTTTGAGTTGAGCTGTACATTCGCCGAATCTAAGATTGAAAGAGTTTATTTCCATTTTTGTTCATCTATACCCATTCCCGATAACCATGTACGCAAGTTCAGATGGACGAAACAACCAACAGCCAGACCGCAGACTGAATGAAACATCCCACGTCCTGCAGCTTGGGCTGGTGTCTCAGCCTGTGTGTGTGTGTGTGTGTGTGTGTGTGTGTGTGTGTGTGTGTGTGTGTGTGTGTGTGTGTGTGTGTGTGTGTGTGTGTGTGTGTGTGTGTGTGTGTGTGTGTGTGTGTGTGCGCGCGCACGCGCGCGTGCGTGCGTGTGCGTGCGTGTGTGTGCTTTTATTATTCTCTCCATAACGGCGTCGCTGCGTCCGGATGGATTACTGCACTTCTTCCCTTCAGTACGCCGTGAGCACGTTTGATTACACAACACAGCAATCGGATCAGAGCTCACACCGGCGGGCGCGCCGCCTTGGTTACCGAGCTCACATCAAAGCGGCGCTGGGCTGCCGCGCGTGGCTGCTATAATGCAGCGCTTTGTCGGCTCCTCACAATAACAGCGTCCAGATGAGAGAAAGAGCGCTCATCTCTTGGAGAGCACACTCTGTCTCTCTCTGTCTCGCGCCGTCCTCGGCACTTAGTGCTTTACATTTCCATTAAAATCTCCTCCCCTACCTAATGGTGGCTCACACACCCACACGCACAGAGGCCCCCCACACGTGTTTGTCTATTTCTCTCCCTACAATGGGTCTTGCACGGGGAAGGAGACCCAGTATCTGAATTCATTCGTGCCCTAATATTATCTTTGGGTCAGGACACAGAAGCAAAAAAAAGGCCAGGTTTCACCACAGTGGTTTGCTTTATGCAGTAAATGCATCGTAGAATCCAACAATACAGAATAATCTAGGGCGCTTTTAATTAATAATGAAATGAATGGCTTGATAAATGCTACGCCCCACAGAACTACATTATTACTATTCCGATCCACTTGTGGAGAACAGCTCACCGGGAGCTGAACGCGTGGCCACGCCCGTGACGCGCGGTGCCCATTGAGTTGTGTCATCGAAGCTAAAGTTTCCGCGTGGCGTCGGCCTGACGTTAATAATCCCACCGCCAGCGCCCCCTTCCTCCTCCCTCCCACTGAAGCTCAGGCGGGCGGGAGTGACGCCTGGTCCCGTCCGTCAGGAGCACCAGGAGTGGAACTGATTGGCGCGGGGAGCGCCCGGGCAGCAGCCCCGCCCCCGCCGAGGCACCCTGGGTAAGCAGCGTCCGCCGGAGCTCTGTGAAGGGTTTGATTGGCTCACAGGGACCCGCCGGAGAGCCCCGGGCGCTCTTTTGACAAGCTGATGGAGACATCAGCGCTCTCCCAGGGGCTGCCACCAGGGGGCTGTTTCAAAGGGAGGGGCTGTGGAGGTGACCCCCAGCTTTTGACGAGCTCAATCACACACACACACACACACACACACACACACACACATGCGTATACACACACATACGCACGTATATATACCGCGCTCACACCCACAGTATCACACACATCCACCCATGCACGCATATATACACACACATATATATACACACAGACAAGCTTATATACACACACACATGCACAAACACACACACACACTGGCTGAAATTGATGCATTCCTGACTCCATCGGGGGGGGGCTGTGTCTGTGTGTGTGTGTGTGTGTGTGTGTGTGTGTGTGTGTGTGTGTGTGTGTGTGTGTGTGTGTGTGTGTGTGTGTGTGTGTGTGTGTGTGTGTGTGTGAAGAGGGGAGTTACGAAACATCACGATTGTGAGTGTCCCTGAGAAAAGAAACCAATTAGGCAGCGATAGCAGTGTAGTTAGAATCGATCAGATTGTAAACAGTCCAACTTGCCAAAAACAATATGCAACCCACCTAAAATGGAAGGACGAGGGATTTTGATAACATAACACAAATACTCAAAACAATGTTCATCACAAAATAACCGCTCAACTCATTAAAGACACTTCCACAGAGCCATGGATTTAGACAACACAGCAGGATTACCAACACTAATCCTCTCATTCCCCTTCTTTGCTTTAAGGTGCAGTGGTTATGATTTAGTGATATTTGTGTATAGTTATTTAGTCTGTAAACTTTAGGCAGTAAAATAGCGATTATGATGCAAATAAAAGCATGTCCTCTTTTGAGCCATTTGTCCTTCTGGGCTACTGTACAATCGTGGCGGTCCATTATGGCGGGCTCCGTGGAAAGGAACTCTCTCCTTCATTAGATATAATGGGCTCATTCTCAGCTAACAAAAACATGACGAATCTCATTTTCCCTGGAATATACACCAATTAAAAAAATCGTATTAGTGCTCTAATCCATTTTAGCCAAGCCCCTTCCCTTCAGACGACACTAAATCCGACACACTGGCCCTTTAAAGACGGCAGGGCAGTTCGGAGGTGCAGATAGCGGTGTCGTCGCCAGTTGACATGTTATTCAGCCCAGCGCTGCCAGCCACTAGCGGGGGTCACCTGGGAATACAGGGTTACCCGTGCCAGGCTGTCAAGTAAGTGGCACGGGGTTATTGACTCGGACACTCCCTCTGTGCCAGCGTTTAGAGTCGCTGAATCAAAGAGGAGACGTTGACAGGGTTATACCAATCACCACGCGTCGACCAGTCAGGGGCGGACGCATATTCTCTCCACAAAGAGGTGCAATCACATTAAAGAAATTATTTATAAATTGCTTTCCTCCTGGGAAAGTAACACACCTCTGCAGACGAGAGACACCGTGCTATATGGTCCCTGAACGCGTACCGGAGAGATTCCCTGGGCGTTGTACAAGCTCACTAATGAACATTTGTGCCACACAGCAGTTAACACTGTCCCCTCACAATTCTTTCCTCCTCCTCCTCCTCCTCCTCCTCCTCCTCCTCCTCCTCCTCCTCCTCCTGCTCCTCCTGTACACTGTTGTGGATGCTGCTGCTGCCGTTGTTGTTGTTGTTGTTGTTGCTGTGCATGGTGTGGCAGTGATGTCTTCATCAGCCTGTCAAGGCGGAAGTGCCTGCAGCTGTGGTGCAGGCACCCCCCCCCCCTCCCTTCCCCCGGAGCCTGTCACACTCCTTGTTTCCATGGTAGTCCTTCAGGCAGCACCGCGGGCAGGCTGACTGCGCGAGGACCCCTTACAACCTGCTCTTTTCAGCAGCCTCCCCTCTGATGTTCAGCCCCAGCAGCTCTGGCAGTGTCAGAAGCAGAGGAGTGCAGAAGACATGACAACACCCGCTCCCTCTCGTTCGCGTGGCATTTCTGTCGTTTCTTTCCTTCCCCTTAAGCGGATGCATAAGCATGGAAAGCAGCCTGAACTGAATAAGCCGGCCTCCTCAGCCTCCCACCCCTTTAGTAATTGTTACAAGAGCCGCGCCGTCAAGGTTGCCTGACTTTGAATCCGGGATGCTGTGATTATTCAAAGCAGGCCAACGTAACAGAGGCAGCACTCATCGTTGAGTCATGTGCTGATGCTCTGTGTGTTATGGGGTGTTGGTGCGCTATCCCGCTATAAAGCAGGTCATTGAGCATAACGGTTGTACTCACAAGTCCAAACCGGCTCTGAGTAAAGACTGAATGCATCTTAGGAGAGAGGCCCATGCCAACCATAAAGAGGAACCGTTTTCTGGCTTGTTAGCACCTCAGTGCTAACAAGATCGAAATGGTAAATAGTTTTTTTGTACATTTATGGACATGCTCTGCCCACATCTATTTAGAGCAGCAGTCCGCAATGTGTTTTTATTTATTTTTTTAAAGGACTATGTGGGCTTAGTTTATTTTCCTTCATCTCCCGTCCTAGTGACTGTAGCTGTGCCCTGACCAGCGTTGGTTAACACATCAGCCACTTAGCATGCTAACCATGATAGATGGCGGGTTCCCCAGTGTAGGCTGTGAAGGAAAAAAGGTTGGGGGATGATAAAGAGGCAAATGACCACTAATGGCGGCTATTCTCGGGAACCCCTAGTTTACTCATAATTCATTCAATGGGCCACAGTACTTACTAGTGTTAAGACATGGCAAAAGCCATAATTCTTGAGAGCATCAAGAATAGACGATGGCCTTTAAGAGCGTAAATTAAATCATTGGCCTTTAACAGCGTCTCTCCAAGGAGTACGCTGCATTAATACATTAAACTGATTCTGGCTCTAATAATATTCAGAGTGCATTAAAATAAAGGCAACAGCTGGGATCAAAGTCCATCTCTGGAGCCTTGGTTTGCGGCGCGTTGGCTGATGAAATGCAGAGCGTGTGTGAGCGGCGCGTTGCCCACGCGTTGCGGGTGCTGGGGGGTCGCGGGGTCCGGGCATTACAGGTGCAGGCCTGACAGACGCCGGCCCGACCCCCCCCCCCCCCCCCCCCCCCCCCCCGGTTCAGAGGTCCGCCGGTTCTGACACGGGCCAGAGGACATGCTGCCAGCCCCCTGAAACAGTGTCACGCCGTAACAGACACCTCGGCCCCCCCGACATCCTCAGGCCAGGCACGGCTCAGGTCCTACGAGCTTCGGCCCTGCACTGAGCAATCTTTGCTCCGGTGAAGCATGCGTGTATGTGAACGCGTATTAGGAAAGGCCAATATACAAACGTATTCCCCCACACCTTGCATTGCAGATTGATATTCTTCAAAACGGGAGCGTCGGGAGATTGTGGAGAGGGAGTGTTTTGCTAACAGTGGGTATTACATCAATGATCTATACTTAGCATGAGCGCAAGTGTCAGGGAAGGATACGAGGAATACTAGAAGTGCATATTTCATTCTAATTAACAGTGATATAACACAATGTGACTCTGTGCCTCCTGAGGGAAGCCCGGCACATTTTGTTTGATGAATCTGCCGAAGCCACCGCTAGTCTCGCCACTTACCCCGGGGGAATCAGGTATCATTAGAGATATGAGCAGATCTGCTTTTTGTCTTACTGAGGGAGAGAGAGAGAGAGAGAGAGAGAGAGAGAGAGAGAGAGAGAGAGAGAGAGAGAGAGAGAGAGAGAGAGAGTGAGAGAGAGAGAGAGAGAGAGAGAGAGAGGGGGAGGGATGGAGGGAGGGAGAGAGAGAGAGAGAGAGAGAGAGAGAGAGAGAGAGAAAAACACTTTTCCTCAGTGCTGGCACTCGGCTGACTACGAAAGGTGTTCAATATTAATAGCCTTTCATCAAGGACACAATTAGGACACCTCTATGTGACACATTCTATAGGTTCTGGGATGAATATGGATATACGGAGGAAGGATCCTGTGGGGCTGAATAACAAAGAGAAGCCCCCTAGAAGCCCGGACCTCTGTACTGCACCACACGACAATCAGCCACTCACACATTCTGATCAACCGCGCATTCAATACACAAAACACGCATCTGACTTAAAAGTATATTAGATGCTCTATACTTAAAATTCACCGCCTGCATGGAAAGTTGTAATTTATTGAAATTAGCATCTCCCCGGTGACACAAAAGGCACAGATAAACACACTTACACCACAACCCATCACATACTGTCATTACAGTAGAAAGTACTGTGTATAAAACACTCCACATATTCGTATATAGTCACCATTAGTATGTACAGTACAAAGGAGACTTCCCTGGCCTAGTACATATGATTGATTTCTTATTCAACCTTGGCTAGGGCAGCATTGAACAGAGCACTGGCCGACGATTGGATAATTGTGCTCCTTTTAATCCGGCTAACATTTGTGCATCAGAAGTTTAGTCTGGCAGTTAGCGGGGCGCAGTGTGCTATCAGAGGGCTCGTGTTTTCGCGGGAGACTCCAAAAGGTGACTAACCACAGCAGGATAAGCCTCTTCCCTCCAGCTCCACCAGAGAGCCTTGTAGCCCTGGCGCGCGGTGAGGCCCATTAACTAGCATAGCTAATTACCCTCTGCTGCGAGGTCTTCAGGCTCCCGGGCAACGCATGCTCGCATTTCTGATTAAGAAAATAAACGCGGCGCGTTGGAAAGGGAGAAAAAAACAGCAAAGCCGATAAGAAAAACGGCCCCCTTACCAGAGTAATTAGGAAGGGTGTTTCATAAAAAAAGAAAAAGAAAAAAGCAAGCTCTGAGATAAAGCTTTAAGGAACCCAGCAGCAGAGACATTGTTACCGTGTTTGTTTTATTTACAATGCTGTAGTGTCACCCACCCGGGCCCAATTAACTGGAGTCTGATGCCTGCAAGAGCCTCCTTCTCTCCTTCTGCTGCTCCTCCTTTGACGGGAAATGAAAGCTCCTCTTGTCGCCTTGTCCCGGTGACCTGTGACCCCCGGGCTGCCTTCCACCTGAACGGCGCCGGTGTCGCCGACCCAGGCGTGATTTCTTTCTCGCAATTCTCCCGGTAGGACCGCGCCATTCATGGTGATATTTCATATCGCGTCTGGCGTCAGCAGCCAGTCCAAACATTATTTCCAGGTGTTTTTAGCACATTTGTCAAGGGAACAGGGAGTCTGGATGGAGATTCGGTTGAGGCTAGCCTGGAGGACACACTCGCTGGGGTAGACTTCCAGCTTTGTGTGGGGATGAATTGAATGGCGGTGGACCGGCTGTCGATCTGCAGCATGAGGAGGCGCCGTAGACAGAACCACGTCTGTCATGTTGCCGTCATAGGCTTTTATATCAGCTTGAGAATGTTTGTCAAATTAATTTTCTTAATTAACTGAGATGTGGCCTGATTAAAATCCTATTTAACATTTTCAGACGGCATCAAGTTAGAAATTGCTTTTCATGGATGTGAGACACACATCTTACAACACCAAACAGACACAACACAAACAAGACTGAAGCAAAAAAATAGGAAGATCTATTCAAGATCTGATACATTATTATTGGAGGCTATTATTTATTCAAGGATACATTCGTTTAAGTGGGTTGGGTGTGCTTTGTCGTTCAGTCTTGCGTTATCTATTAAACTACAGTAAATCGCAACTTGAATAGAACCTTCTTCCAATGAATTTCAAACATTCCCGAAAAGATAAGTGCTTAAGTGATGCTTCAATTATGGTGCACACGCACGAGCGTATACACACCTACACCCACACCCATACGCGCGCACACACACACGCTCACACACACGCAGAGTATATTAGTTTCAGTAGACAAATACAGAAAGAATGGGCACGGATATGTCTATGGATCTTTAAGCAAGCAGAGAGAGACCAATTAGCAAGTATCTATTCAGTCCCCCCCATATCTCCACTAAGTGAGTGAGTGGGGGTGGGAGAGTCGGGTGGTGTAGCAGTAGCGGTGGTGATGGGAGGGAGTAGGTGGTGGTGGTGGTGGTGGTGGTGGAGGAGGAGGGGGGGGGGGGGGGGGGTGGCAGAGGAAGGGTGCTGCTGAAGGTGGTGGTGGTGGGCGGGAGTCTGAGCCGTGCACAGACAGCCAGAGAGAGAGAGAGAGAGAGAGAGAGAGAGAGAGAGAGAGAGAGAGAGAGAGAGAGAGAGAGAGAGAGAGAGAGAGGGAGAGAGAGAGAGAGAGAGAGAGAGGGAGAGGGAGGGAGAGAGAGAGAGTCAGTGAGAGTGCGAGAGAGAGAGAGAGAGAGAGAGAGAGAGAGAGAGAGAGAGAGAGGGAGAGAGAGAGAGAGATAGTCAGTGAGAGTGCGAGAGAGAGAGAGAGAGAAAACAAAGCCATCATCTCCCAGTGCTTGCCCTCCTCTCCCCTCTCCTCTGCAGCTCCAATTACTGCCGTCTATCCCCGGCATCAGTATGCAGCGGGGCTGCTCCTCTCCTCCTCGCGCCCCAGGCCATTGAATACGTTAGCTCCGCTATGGGGCTCGGGGCTCGGGGCCACGCTGCCCCCCTAACCCCCTGGATAATTTGGGATTCCTGGCTCCTGCCTTGGAGAGGCGAAAACAAATAAAACACAGCCGAGATAAATAAAGAAATAAGGTTGCCACACAAATATCCAGAGATCTACTGATTTATTGATTTCTTCATTCTTCCCATTTATTGTTATTTGTAAATCATTACTGGCCGGCACCCTCCCACACCACCCGACGCCCAGACTACGTGTGTGTGGGTGAGAACGGACTCCTTCCATCCAAGACTAAGTTTTGCAGAGCTGAAGGGCGTAGAGTAAATTTACAGCGTTGGTGGAGCACTACGGAAAATACCAGCCGCGAGTGTCTCACAACCAGACGAATAACAAACCAAAACCAGAGGAAGAATGTTGTTTATAACTGGGATTACGTGCTATTTCATTAAAAAGTTGAAATTCCAGGACCATCATTTATATACTTTCTGATGAGATGAAGCAGTATGAAGCCATCTGTTTTTGCATTAGGAGTCGTGAAGTTCATCTCACTGCGTCACATAGAGAAATATCTTTCCATTTCAGAAAGCTGTATCTAACGATCAGATAACAAAGCATTCTATACTATCGGATACATCAACAGACAGGGAATGAATATATACGGAAAAAACGCACGCCATTACCAGGCCTTCGTTTGCCCCAACTGAACAAACCCAAACAAAGTAGAATAAGAATGAATAAAGCATGAAAAGGATGCGTGGAGCAGCATCTCTGAGTGTCCCTGCCTTTTCATCATCTTACCAACTCCTACTCTGTTGCATCCACAGTCGTTGAGCTGCATATTCTCGTCCCACTCTCCAGACGTCACCAGCAGGTGGGACGTCGGTGTGGGCTGTCTGGAGCCGTCCTGTACGCCTCCCAATCGCAGACAGCGGCCGTCTAAAGGAAATGCACTACATGTGTACAATGAAGATAAGTGTATTAGCAAAACTGCATGGATGAACATACGTGCGGAATCAAACCGTGTTGAGAAACGGTTTCAGAGAACGGCATCGAGATCTGTGGGAAAGTGGGGCAGAAAATAATACCTGTCATGATTGACATTTACCGCAATATAGGGGAAACCCACTCACCCAATCCTAAATGTCACACACACACACACACACACACACACACACACACACACACACACACACACACACACACACACACACACACACGCACGCACGCGCACACGCACACGCACACACACACACACACACACTCCAAACAGTCCCTACAATCCAAACTACACTTAACCCTGTGTAGGAAACTAGCTGTTGGATGTTATAGTGCACTATACCCTTTATCAGTAATGCACAACAAGAAGAGCAATGGAAGAACCCAGCTACTGCCATAGTTTGATGACGCGCCAGTGCACGGTTCGGCAGACGTCGTTTGAAGGAGGTTGGGGTTGAAGTTGGAGGTGGGGCACAGTCCCTGGTCACTTGTGACACCTTTAGAAAATGCCAGCTCTTAGTCGAAGGTGAAACATTTCAGCAGTTTAGCCTTTCCACTAAATGTGTTCCTCAGTTGAGGCCTAAAAGACAATGGTGTCACTCAAACACACTAGCATGGAGAGATGTTTTTGTGCAACATGAATTCTAACTGTGAATAACCATACAGAAAATATATAATATTTGCAGATTGAGTATCACTTCGCTGTAGCCTGAATTCACTAACATAATATGTGGACTGCATCTGATAAATGGAGATGCTATTAGTCAAGTTGACCAAAGTTTGACTGTATAAAATAATTCTCAAGTGGCTGACTAGTGAGTTTGGCGCGCAATTAGCTTCCTTCCAGTGTAACCTTACTGCATTCAGCCCTTCCTTCTGTTGGGTAACGTTTTGACAATGCTTACGGTCATATCACTGACTGCATTGTTTTGACGATAACAATGCGAGGGAGAGAGAGAGACTGAGATGCAAAGAAATGATGTGGAAAATAGATCTGCCACTTCATTGTGCCACGAGATGCCAAGAGCAATACGATACAGCAAGCTAGTCCAAGTTGCATCGCTCTCTAATTTCATCCAAACCATTTGCCTAGTTTTGACGCTAATGTGAGCTTAATATATACTTCCCAGCTAATTCAGTGATTATTCTATTACTTAACGTAGTGCGGAATATATTCTCCACCGTGTCAGTTGCTGGTATATCATGCATAGCAGGGGAAACATGCAGACCGAGACGGGGAATACAAAGGAGCCATAGGGGGAATTATCTGGCTATAAAGGAGACGTTGTAAGTCTTGGCTCCATCAAGCATTTAGTCAGTCCCTTCCTCTCCCATAGAACAGTTTCCAATAAGTGTCCAGGCAGTGTTAAATCAACCATTCATGGTTTTACACTGTGGGCATGTTCCCACATTCACCATTAGGTAACATAAAATTAGATAATAATAATGCAAGGCAGTTACAATGATTCAATTTGATTTATTTAGTCTCTCTTTGTTTTTGTCGTGATATGTATTTTGAGTTTGGTGTAAGCGTCAGGCCGATGCCATAAAAGGGAAAGCGGAGCACAGGAATCTGTCAAAGTCATCGAATATCACTGAGGGGTAAACGTGCTGTGACACCACACCAGACGCATGACAGTTTGAGGCGTTCTGAGCAACAGTAGAGGAGGGGGGGGGGGCACCTGCTCCTCACACACACACACACACACACCCACACACACACACACACACACACACACACACACACACACACACACACACACACACACATGCATACACACACACCCCCACACACGTACGCACACGCACACACATGCATACACACACACCCCCACACGTACGCACACGCACACAAATGCATTCACACACACACACACACACACACACACACACACACACACACACACACACACACACACACACACACACACACACACACACACACACACACACACACACTCACACACACACACACACACACTCACACACACATACAGCAACCCCTGCTGACACCCTAACCTGCAGGCCCTTAGGAAAGACGATCTGCCTTCCAGATCCCAAAGAAAAACTTTCCAGGCCCTGTCGTATTTCCTTCCTCTAATTCAACCCAGATGCAGACCCCCCCCCCCCCCCCCCCCACCCTCACACACACTCACACACACACACACACCTCCTGCCCTCGCTCTCTCTGCTCCGTCTCCCTCCCACCTGCCCGCTGACCTGCAGGGACCCCAGAAGGTAGCCCCCCCGTTCACCGGCCCAGAGGGTCTCTGACGGGGTCCACGTCCAAAGGAGGCACCAGGAACACTACCCTGTCGTCCACACACACAACGACCCCTCTCCCCAACCCTCCCACACACAACCCCCCCCCCCCCGGCCCCCCTCCCCTATCTTCCTGCTTCGTTCCAACAACCTTCAGTCCAAACCCCCCAGGTAGACGGCCGTGGACCAGCGGTAACAAAACACCTTCTGCTACCACTAGACTAAAAATACCCCCGAAAGGAAACGCTATCACACGTCTGCATCTCGTCCAGCTTCAGCTCACCAATAAACACGTCTAATACGTTCAAATTGTGCTTTTGTTTTGAGGGGGACGGACGGACGGGGGTGGGGGGACGGGGGGGGGGGATACTGGTGGTCTGGCAAGCTCCGCGCTTCCCCCCCATGTAGCGTCGGTATCTCTTTTGTCTCATTGGATTAAAATGAAAACAGAAAAAAAAACCCGGGGAGGGAGAATGTGATTGTTGGATGACGGACACCGCCAACCAACCACTCACAGGCTGACACATCTCAGCCTTAATTGGATTGCCGGGGCCATCCCCCCCCCGATGACAGACGTGGGGGTCTCTCAGGACCACTGTCTGTCTCTCTCCCCTGGATGCCCCACCCTCACCCACACCCCCCCACCTCCCCCGCCCTAGTAAATAATCGCTTACCATTAATTGTGTTTTTGTGTTAGCGTGTGTGAGTAGGAGAGTTGCGGAGGTGTTGGAAAGCAGGGTGGGGGGGGGGGTTGGTTGGCTGGGAGGACGGGTGAGCGTGTGGGTGAGTGTGTGGGTGAGTGTGTGGGTGGGTTGGGGGTAATTAGGACAATGCCTTTTTCGCCACACTCTGAAGCAGGGGTTCCCACTATCAGTCGAGGCAGATGCCTTTTTACGGGGAAGAGACGCTCAGCCGTCGAGACCTGCCAATCACAGCTAAAGAGCTCTCCATTTCCTCTCCCGCTCCGCGGCTCCCTATTCCCTTTAGTCAGTTTATTCCAAACACAATTTTAAAATGCCGGGGATTAAGCAGGTAGCAAACAGGCCCAGTCTGTCGGAGGGAATAAGGGATCCCCAGCCTATATGTGCATCGTCTGCCTGGCTCTATCTACAGCTGCAGTGGTTGGGGGTGGGAGGGGTTGGAGGCGGGGTGGGGGTGGGGGTGGGGGGGGGGGCTCTTGACTAACAAATTATTATGGTGCTCACACTTAGGGGACCGTGGGACTGTTATCATGAGAAGGATGTACTGTTATTATCAAGATAGACACGCGCAAAGTGTGCCCCTGTTTCAGAAAACCTCAATGTCACGCTTGCACTAATTACTGTTTCACTTTGGGAAGCAGTGGCTGCACAGGGCCTCCTCCAGGCCTCCGCTCCGCCTCTGACCGCACTGCAGCCGCTGCAGCGGGCACCCTGAGTCAACAGCCACAGTACATCTGACACAGTAGTTTACCCTCTCGCCCCGTGCTTCTCCCTGACTCTGCCATCACACGCAAAGGCATTAGCGGTGAACCGGCAGAGAGCAGGTGTACAATAGCAAACATCTTTGAGGATCACTGAAGGAGACGGCCATTGTTATTTTTACACCTACCCTGCAGGGCATTTGTCAAACAAACAGCAGGCCAGCATATCATATAATAACATAACCTTAATGGTACGCAAATACATTAAACCTGTTAAGATATGCATCCCCCTCCACCCCCAGCCCCACCACCACCACCACCACCGACAGCATCAGCCAAGAGCGGGAGAGGGGGTCAGTGGAGGAGTCACGGCCGTTGAGCGGCGTTGTGCTGTTGTTGCACGGCTGACAGGCTGCAGCATGCAGGCCAGAGTCTCATCTGGCTGCTCTGTGAGCACTTTGGGGCCGGGGAGGGAGGGAGGCTGCTCTGGTTTAGCATAAAAGATATCCTTGACCAGGAATGGAGGGAGAAAAAAACATGCCCCCCCTCCCAAAAAATGAAAAGCTTTCAAACACAGAGAGAGAAAAAAAAGCAAGGGTAATTTCAACACACCTCGGCACATGGTGAAAAGGAAATGCAATCTTAAATGTTACTTAGAGAGATGAAAAAAACAACAGCCAACGTGCTGTAACTTTCTTTTTTACTAAAACTCTGATATAATATGAGAGCAAAGTGATTGCAAAAGTGGATTTGAATTCTCCTGAAACATCGCCGTCCGTCGCGTTCAGGGGAGGAAATGGACAGCCACTTTGGGAAATTCAATTCACTTGTCGTCCTCTGTGGGAGAGATTGAATCATGGAGACATTTGAGGTGATTTAATGGTGTTACATGCGCGCAGTGCAGCTCCATGGCTTAAACCCAGTCTGTCCATGGATTATCGAGTTCAGTGGAAAATCAGTCACTTCTCTAGAGTCCATTTGACTGAGAGAAATGGATGGACATGAACAGGCATTGTGAAAGTGATCTGTTTGGTGGAGTAGTATCTGCAGTGATGGATTTAGGATCTGTCACAATTGTAGAAATTGCTGGTAATTTCCACAGCTCCGTTTTATACTTTGACACTCTACTCTGTCTTGGGAAAAAATATATTTATATATTGGTTACAAGAGTTATGTATTCTTAACGCTGCTATTATATTTTAGATGGAAAGAGTTTGAACAGAAACATTTGCAGGCTTTGTGGAAGCACTGTTTTTTGTAAGTAGGTTAGCACTTCATCTAATGTAAAGCACATGGTGAAGCTTTTTCTACAATGCAATACCTGAAACATTCTTATTCATAATACTTTACTGTATCATGATGTTAATAATAAACGTTATTCTACCTGATATTATGTTATTCTAATATTTGCTCAAATGTAGAAAACATAATGTAATGATACATTAATTGAATGTAACCATTCTGATCATACTCTTTATGTTTAGGCCGGTGGGATTATCCTGCTGTTATCCACGTTGAGGGTCTTCCACCCTGACCATGCATATGAAGAATGACCCAGTGCTTCCTCGTGAACTGCACAAGGGGGCCGTGGGAGTTTTGCGGTTCTGGAAACAAGCTTGAGCAGTCTTCTTCTTTATTTTTCTTTTCGGGGTGAAATCGCAGCAACATCCTCTGTCTCACATGTCCTCTCTCTCGCATTATGAGCCGAGCTGACCGCATCCTCGGACCACTTCACAAGATAAATAATTGAACTCTCAACAGCCCTTGATGCACAAAAATTGCTCCTCCAGCTGCCACTTCTTCTCCTGCTGCTTTGTTCTCAAGAGCAACAACAACAAATGGAGCTTCGCCACACAGAATAGATGAAGAAGAAAAAGAGAAAAAAGACCAACTACACAAAATAAAATACACTCTGCCATGATAACACACACAATCTCGGGTCGCACTGCTCCTACTCGGATGATTTGCGCCTTTAGAGGTTGCTATGTGTTGTACAAATAGAAATAAAGAAAGCATCAAAAGAGACTAAAGTAGTGTGTTTTATCCCAATAGAAGACACCATCGGCACTTAATGGTTTCCAGCAACGTTTTTTCTCTCTTTTCAATAATCAGAGGGAAAGGCAGCAGAGGTTTAACGGCAGAAATGCGAGTGAACTTCACATGTTGACCTATAGGTGGCAGTGTGCTACCATAGAACGCAGCTCTAGAC
Organism: Gadus morhua; assembly: GCF_902167405.1. NCBI lineage: Eukaryota > Metazoa > Chordata > Actinopteri > Gadiformes > Gadidae > Gadus > Gadus morhua. The sequence continues at coordinate 20,112,680 of NC_044056.1, forward strand.
GGTTGGATGGAGGCGCTTGGCAGAGGGAGTCTTGGGGCTGTGCTGTAGATTTAATTAGACAGAAACAGATTCTCACATGTTCATTTCTCAGCTGCCTCCCATCCATTTCTTTACAGTCTGTTGGGGGGAGGGGGGGAGGAAGAGAGAGAGGGAGAAACGCTTTATGGTCCAATTGTAACTTTAACTGGGCGCACAAAAGGAACCCTAACCCTAACCACACATTCATAGCATAAAGGCAAGTGTTAAGACCTTGTTTCACACCTCCTACAGGCGAACATTACAGCAGGTAGATCTGTCAAAATCACACAGCAACTGCCAAAACGCCTAAGAAATAGAGCTGAACAATGTTCCTCGTGGAAGAAGACAATGCTTCTTACTTATCGTGTAGGTCTTTTATTCATAAATGTGTAATAGCCATCTTATATCCAGAATATTTTTTTTGAAGACCATTTTATTCATGGCTATTTCTCTCCAAATGTCAAAAAGCTGAAAAAAATACTATCACTTTTCCTTTTTCCTCATTTTTTTAATACTTTTTTATTCATGTCGATTTGAGTGAGACTAGATCCGTGCACACACAGACACTAATTCAATAAAGGAAATAGTGTCTCATTCCAAAACGCAACAAGTCATTGGTGCTTGTATTAGCAACAAAAGAAAGTGGATGACAAGACCAGGGGACCCAATAACCACGCATAACTGGTGTAGTATCGCCGACGGGCGCGACCACCACTTCAGCCGCTGGCACCCTGGACCAAAGCAAGGTGTGTCTGGGTTCAAACCGGCCTGCCGGGCCCCTTTGAACTCCATGGAGAGGAGACGACTCTCCTTTGGATGTGCAAACCATAAATTGTCCCTTTGGCAGAGAGCCACAGCGAGAGGCTAAGGGAGAGTTAGAGGCGGTGTACGGATAGGGCTCTCTTATTGTGCTGCTATGACAGACAGGGCGCATGATCAGACGGGATAGAGATACGGGCTTTCCTTTCCAGATTAATTAAAGAAAGGATCAATTAACAGTGATGAAAACCATGGCGGCGTACAGACGAGCTGATAGGCCAATCAAGCCTTGAAATGCAGAGCAGTTGGCATGTTTTATCTCTCCAAACTTAATTGCAATTTTCCAGAGGGAATGACGTGATCAAAATGGCAGAGTGGAATTAGCATTGTATGAATAACGTATTTACACCGTCTTAAAAGAACAGTGGCCTTTCTGCCTGTGATTTTTTCACAGTAAATCCTTATTCCGTTGACGGAAGTCGGAAACTGGTGGCGCCACCAGAAGACGAGTTCTTAATTTCAACATTTATTCTTTCCTTTCCTCTCGCTCACCGCTCACCTTTGTCATGGTAATCATGCACAGGGCTGCACTGTTCAACATTAGCTTTTGCTGAGTAGCAAATTGTCTTGGCTGAGGACAATTTGTCCTACACTGCCCAATCATGCCAGATGCATGTGGTTATACAATATGGAGCATTCATTTGCATATTTGGACTTGATATCCCTCCGCTTATCGTCACCAGCTCCACAAAGATGCTGAGATATGACCTTGCTTCGGTGCAGGAATGTTCTGGATTAAAATGAATGGAATTATCCCTTAAAATAACCACTTTTAACTCGACCCCCAACATGGAAATTATAAATACAGGTTTTGAATTATAATGAAGATGTGCACCACACAACACAGTCGTTGACAAATTGAACAATGACCTTTGAACCCATAGGGCAAGGGTTATTTCTCTGAGGTCAGCCTACATTGCAAAGGTAAGTTGCAGAGCTTTTTTAATGTACCATGTCGACTGGATTTTGTATTATTTATTAATATGAGAACATTGCACCATAACAAAGCTTTCCCCCCTCTACGAAGCTTCTTCAGGTAAATGTGCCATCCATGGTCTTTAACAATGTTGCTACACGCTTGTTTTTAATAATTAATTGAGTGATTGTAACAATATTAGCAGAGATTACCAACACACACACACCTACACACCTACCATACCTACACACACACCTACACCTACACCTACACACACACACACACACACACGCACACGCACACACACACACACACACACACACACACACACACACACACACACACACACACACACACACATTGCTCATTACCTTGGGAACACAGCCCCACAAAAAAGCTAATTTCCTGTTGAAGAAGACGATGTCACCCCGATTGACCCCAGATATTCCCATCACCACCGGCCAATGTTATAAGGGACGGCTTATTGAGCTCCCTCAGCTGGAACCCCACCCGTGATTTATGAGCTGGAGCAAGCTGCACTTTTAATTATTATCTATTTCTTATTTTTTGACCGATAACAACAAAAATATGTTAAGAAATTCATCCAGAAAAAAATCTTGTCTGCAGTGCTGGATCGACTTAAATATTAAATATGTTTGGAATATGTATGAAGTTATAAATGTAGTGCTCAAAAAAAAAGAAACCTCTTCTGTTCATACCTTGTAAAATGTAAAAGGCTTACCAAGTATTCCCACAAAAAATCTCAGAATCTGTGCAATTGGCTGAATGATGTGCGTCCCTCTCCTAGGACCATGAACAACATCCAGGGTTCTGCAGTATATTTACACGGCCCTCGGGTCAGCACCTTCCGCAAGTTTCCATCTGTGACATGCAGCACCCCCCCCCCCCCCCCCCCCCCCACTTGGTTGGTCTCTGACTCACCGTGGCGCCACCCCACCAGCGAGCTCCAGACTGGCTCTTGTCGGTAACGAGATGCGAGATGGAGCGGCTCCCTAAGTGAGTGTGTCCTGGTCATTACGGCCGCGGTGCTGGAGAACCCGGAGATGGTGAGCGGCGCGCTCACCGCTCTCTCCCTCTGTTCCCCACATGAGAGCCTCGCCTCCCCAATGAAAAAAGGAAACAATGATGGAAAAAAATGCACTTATCTACCTAATGGCCGTGGCTGAGGCAAATCATATGCATTTTGAGGCGAGGAATCCCCGGATTTGAGGCGTGTTATCACTGTCAGTGCACCTCATGATCGTATTAAGAGGCTGTTTCCCCCTGCTCCATTCGTCATGAACATGAGGAACACATCCATGGCAACATCCCTGCAAAGGCAAATGTCATATCACAGGATCAGTCGTTCATTTCAGAATCTTCTCCCTGACTACTCCTGTCTGAACTCTACTATTCATGTCTTCATTGTCTGATAAGACGCAAAGAACAATGGCTCAGTTAAATGCATGACAATGGAGAATACATGTAATATATTTAGAACTCTATTTCGAGTCCTAAATAACCTCTGGATGTCTCCTACCCTTTCATCAAGACTTTTGTATTGTATTCCTGCCGTGGTTATGATGGCTGCTCAGACTGTACTTTAGCACCATCCATTATCTCTAAAGCGTGCTTCCTACATGACTCAGAATGTCACTCTAGACCAGAGCAACGGCAGTAATTCTAATGTGTTTGTGCATGTGGTTTGATGATACAGCCGTTGTGCAGTCATTTGCCTCAAAATGGCAACATAATATAATAGACCGTTTGCGGGGACACTTTGATAAGAATTGTCTAGACAAGTGATGCTGCCGTTACAAAGTTAGCACGTCATTGTAATGTCCATCTTCGTTTAGTTTCAGCTTTAGCATTTGTCTCAAATTCACGGTGGGCTTGGCAAAGGGAGTAGCTGTAAATATTTTGCACTGCACAACACAAGACAACAAAGGACAACACTCCAGTCCGACAACAACAAACTAAAGGTTTTTTATTTTGCAGGGCAAAGGAATTACTACTTTAATGTTGTGAACTAATTATCTGGTAAATCAAAGCAGCAGTGCCCTGCCAATATCCAATTTTATCTAAAAGCACTCTTATTTTATTTTATAATATTTGGTCAATCACTGCAACTAAGCAGCACCAGTGTTTTTCCTTGTGGGCGGTGGCAGTGATTTCTTCCCATGTGGTGGGGACACAGTTCCTTAACAGCTCAATCATATCACATGGACTATTGACGGCGTCCTGTCAATAGCTGGCCCTGGGAGGGTTAGCTATTTGCACACTGACTGATTGACTGTTTCTTAATCGACACATAATTGGTGACAAAGACCTTTCAATGAAGTGTCACTTGCCGGAGCATTCGTGATATTTCACAGCCTGTCTCATTTTGTGTTGGACACAGTCCCGAATGTTGGATCTGTCATGAGAAACACGCCGCGGCAGCACGCATGCTGATAACAGGAAGATACAACGTGTCTGCAGCCCAGCAAAATAGCTTGACGGTGTTACAAACGTATTAGTGCTTTTAAATAAACCGTGCTTGTTTTAGGAAAATAAATACTCTGACATCCTAGCTGTATGTATGTGACGGGTACAAACGTTAACATGGAATACATGTACGCACACACTCATGCAAGCACGCACACATGCAAATGCACAAAAAAAAACGATACGTTAATGTACAATATTTTTATATATATATATTTGTGTGAAATGTGTGACATCAAGGTTCTCACAACAGCAATGCTCCAACAGTTGCCTGGAGAATTTTTTAACATCTATTAATGCCGAATTACTCCAATTACAAGCCTCCTTTGCAACCAGGCCCCCCTTCCCACTGCCTGCCTGAGATAGCGCCCACCTCTGGGAGCCAATCACCGTCTCCAGCGCCACTGGCAGCAGATGTAAGCAATTTACTTCTGATTTCTTCATATTCAGTGTGAGACGAGCTCCTTGTGACCCCGACCCCGGAGCCTGCAGGATTCTAACCCTATCAAATTAAAGCTCTCTGCTCACTTATTCCCCAGCGCTGCTCCGGTGCTCAGCAGCCATCTCGCTGCATAGCAACGCCGCGCGGGCGTGCTCGCTCATACGCCCTGCCTCATCAGCTGCTATTAGGGAAAATATACAGTCCTCTAATTGGATGAGATTCAGCTAAGGAAGTGCAGTTAAAGGTCATTTTACACCGTGAGCCTCCTGCTCTTCAGAATAATTTCTATGTCCTCTGTCTTTGAAAGCTGTTAAACAATAGGGCCAAAGTTACAATCCCTTCCCTTCTCTTTTTTCCTCTCTCGCTGACAGGGAGAGGGCCACGGGTCGTGATGAAAGCAGAGTGTTCTGAATCATGTCCCCAACATGGCCAGGTGACGCGCTGCTTGTTGCTCCCTGTCGTCCGCACCGCTGCCTCTCTCCCTGGCGGCTCCTCAACGTGTCCGGGGCCCCGGCGCGATGACTCCATCGTTAGTCCGTTTCATGCATTTACAAATGGACCCAATTTTTCCTTTCTGTTTGATGTTCTTCTGAATCGGTGTGGGTTTAACGTCAGCGGTGGAAGTACAGAGGGCTGGCTGGCTGTTGGGAGGGGTATGAAAGAGGGAGATGAAAATAGGTCTTACTCACTGTCCTTTTGAAGTGGTTCACGTACTAAACTAAAAATTCAAATCTATTCTGAATAGGTAAGAAGAATAGGAGAATACACTTTCTGATAAACTTTTGACTATGCAGTATAGTACATCTTAATCGAGTATTTTAAACACAATACAGTTGAAGGAACTATCACATTCCTTTTTAAAAAAAGAATACATTTATATTTCAATAAAAATAGTTTAATTGAACTTAATATTTCGGTGAATCCCAAATATAGAGGTGTAGCCTGTTTATTTATTTACTTATCTTTTGTTCCAATTTTATTTCACACAATAACCGCTGAACTAACTATTCATCCTTGTATGCCTGTGTATATATTTATACAGCAGGTTAACACTGTGACTCTCCTTAAAGGACGATTAAAGAGCGGGCCGTCCCTGCGTGTGATATCGTGGAGTAGGGCCCTGCGTGGGTCAACCAGCCTGAATAAATGCTGGAGTTGGGTCCGGACTCGCAGGAGTACTGCGGGACTTCAGAGCCTCCCTGTCAGCCAATTTTACAGCTGGGAGGGCAAAGGCCTTCTGAGCTCCACTGGAGAACTGAGAGGCATTCACCGAATGAGAGGGCCGGCCCAGAGTCCCACAGCTTCTCCCACCCTTTGTCCCCGTCTGAAAGGCCTGGCTGCCTGAAACGCTTCACTTGACACCCAGTGTTTGCTGTTTGGGGGGGGTTGGGAGGCTGGGCGTGATTAAAGGAGGCGACACATACACATACACATACACATACATACCCTAAGCCTATCAATGACTCCCGCCACCCACCCCCTCCTACAGCCCCCCCCCCACCCCCCCGCGCTTCCACCCCAACGTACTGTATTTGCCCTTGCAGGTTGGTCGCTCAGCGAGAATGCAGCCTTCCATTGATCTGGGTCCGGTAAAGCCCCCGGCACGGCGGCCTTGTGGGCTTGATTCCACTCAGACGAACCCGTTGCAGTGAGCTGTGGTGGAGCTAAACACGCTGCGCACAGCGTCTGGAAGCTGCCCTAAGTGATGTGCGTTCTGATGCTTAGCTTGGAAATCCCCCCCGGCCCAGTCGGAGGCGTGGAGGGCTGTAGCCTTCTGCAGTGACTGGTCGACCGCAGAACGGCGCTCCAGTTAGAGTCCCAAAAGCAGCACCTATTGGGGCACAGAGGTTTGTGTGCTTTCCATATGATGAACGTTGCTCCAAATATACATTATTATTGATATCGTTTATTATTAAAACACACCTGTCCTTTGTACAAAGCGCACGCACACACACACACACACACATACACGCACACACACACACACACACACACAAACACACACACACACACACACACACACACACACACACACACACACACACACACACACACACACACACACACACACACACACACACACACACACACAGAGCCACGTGTCTATAAACAGCACGGCTGTGATTGCTGAGCCAACAGTCCTGCGGAAGACATCTGACAGATGCTCTTTGAGTTCTATTGGCTTAGAAATCGGCCGCCTGTCACCTTGCCCGTCTCAACGGGCCCAGAGGTGACCCCTCCACCGCCGCGGCTCCGTGCGTTATCGGCCCTAACACAATTGGATGCACGTTCAGCATTCAGGGGTCGAAGAGGCGGCCGCCACTGAGGTGCCCTCGTGTACAAAAAGGGCCGACCTCTGGTGACCTCTGGCACCTGAACCATGACCCTCATTTACAAGCGGGTCACTCACGCAACAACTGCATTTACACCGGGGTCAGCTGAGATCTCTGTCCTCCAAACAGGTCTCCGAAAGCAAACATTTTTAATCATATAGTGTGCGGTGAGAGCGGGAACATTGCTGAACGCCGGCAGCGTATACACACGGGGTCACAACCCAACCTGCCCCCCCTGCGGAGAATACAGTGATGCAAACCCAGGATCAACAGGAACACCATCTTTGTCTCAACGCAAAACAAACAGACCCGCTCACACACACGCACACACAGACACAGACACACACACACGCACACACACAGACAGACACTCACACGCGCACACACGCATGCATTTACACGTGCACATACACACACACACACACACACAAATACATACACATGCACATACGTGCACATACTCACCCACACATGCACAAATACATACACATGCACAAATGCACACACGCACGAACATATACAGAAATACATATACACATGCACTTACATACACACACATCCTTACACATACTCATGAACAAATACACACACGCACACACAAACACGCACGCACAAATATACACGAACAAGCCCACAATCACACATACACACATGTGCACACTCACACCTACACTCACGCACACACACACACACACACACATGTGAAGTTATTCAATGTGAATACGCACAAACTCAAACAAACATAGCACGATCTTTCACCCTGAAGTTAATTGCATTCTACAATAACGAACAAGCGCTAGAGGCTCACTCCAAATTATCTCTACTTGAAGCAAAAGATGGATTTGCCTCATCGTCTTATAGCCCTGTATAAATTGGAGGACTTAGAGGAGGAGAGAGGAGCAAATCTTACGTTGATCTTACAATAACAGACCGGAACTAGTCCTACACCTCTTTTTACTTTAATGAACGTGTTTGAGGACAGTTTCAGAGACTTAGGATTTAGCTTTAGTCCTCAGCTTATTAATTGGATATCTCTGCTCCTCTCTCTCTAGAATGAGCAGCCAATTCAATTGGCTCCTTTGTATTAGCATTCCAGGTGATTTCGGGACTTTTTTGCGAGGCACTGGCAGTATCATGCAAAAACAGTTGTCCTTTGGGTATGAAACACTCAAACCCAGCCTCTTCTCCCTCCATCACTCTCTCTGTGCAACAGGGAGGACCAGGACTCGAGGTGATGGCACTAAGAGCATGGCTGCAGCTGATTGCTCTGTATTGCAGCACCTACAGCTGGGCTGAAACAGTACCCTTATTGCTGCTGAGACGTCTCAATAAGGGGGAGACAGGCTCCGTTTACCGTGACCTTCTGGCAACACGGGCTAAATAGGAATGACATAATGCACCATTTTATGGTTAATCAAATTCCCACAAAGCCTTGGAGCAGGGGACCAGTGCTACATTTGACAGATGTGTCCGTCCAGGCGTCTCTCTCTACTGCCTCTATCGCAGTCTCAGCACTATTCATGCAGTTTCAAGTTTTATAATATTTTTATACTATCAAGCGTGATAGTTCAGCATTTGTTCCATGTTCATTGTCTGGAGTGATAATTCAATTTGGAGCGTGTGTTGATGAAGCTGTTGGGGCTTTGACCATGTCATATGATCACATGATTTATTGTTATTATTATTTAGAGCGGAGCGGTTATTCATTTCAGAATGAACTGTACCTTGTTTCAATCGCACGGCGGTGTAGAATGAACAGCGCAAACACACGTGTCACTTGTCAACATCCACTCTCTCATGATACATCCAGAGAGAGGGCGAGAGAGAGAGAGAGAGAGAGAGAGAGAGAGAGAGAGAGAGAGAGAAAGAGAGAGAGAGAGAGAGAGGGCGAGAGGGAGAGAGAGGGGAGGGGGGGAGAGGAAGATAGAAAGAGTGCTAGTGAGTAGACAGAGGGCGAGATGGAGAGTGAGAGAGAGGGAAAAGAGAGAAAGGGAGAGAGAGAGAGAGAGAGAGAGAGAGAGAGAGAGAGAGAGAGAGAGAGAGAGAGGGGAGGGGGGGGGAAATAGGAAGATAGAAGGAGTGCTAGTGAGAAGAGAGAGAGAGAGAGTGGGAGAGGGGGAGAGAGGGGTCAGAGCGACCGTGTGATGGTGGCTGACACTGGGGTTCAGCCTGCAGTCAAGGGAAGCAGTTGAAGATGAAGCAGACTCAGGGGCCAGACTCTGTGTGCAGGTGCCCCCTCGCTGCCCTGGCTCTCTTTCATCCCACCATCCACTCCCACATTGGCCCCGCCAGTGCCCTGCCTGCTATCCACCAATCAGGGCCCAGGGGGGGCGGCGGCACAGTGGGACACATCAAAGCGTTTCCTCGGTGAGAGGCTCTGGGCTGATGCTGGCACAACACAGAGGAGCTCACAAGAAGGCAGGGACAGCCAGTGGGGGGGTGGGGGGATGGGGGGGGGGGGGGGAGAAGGAAAAAAGCCCGGTCCAAATGGAATGGAAAAAAGGAATCCAAGCAGAACAAAACATTTCATTCTCTTCACAAACCAGCATAATGCCAGCCTTGCGTCCAAAAAAACAGACCAAGACACATTTTGCTCATTGCCTTCAGCCAATAGCCCCCTTGAGTGTGTGAACAAGGGGTATAATTTAATTAAGAAAATCCAATCTTCCAGTTTGAGGCAACAAAGTTAGATCTGAAGGAGCACAATATGTTCCCGTCCTTCTTTCTTAAATTGGAATTTCATAGGTGAAATGAAATCAAAGCGTTGCCGAGCTGCCCCGTCTCTTTTGAGTTGCTTTCCGTACGTGACGATGACAGAATGTGCTACATTTTGACACACGGGCAAACAAACACACATACAGACAGATACAAAAAAAAAGGAGGAGGATGCTTAATGGCTGACAGATAATAAAAGGTCAAAGAGATATCTAACTTAATCCTTCTTTTGAAGAAGGAAAAATAAACAGCTATGACTGATTCTAATCGACACCTATCCCATTTTGCCACCGTATTGCGGTGTGCGGTAAGGTCTTCCCACTGAATCATATCACCTCTTCATGTTCTCTCCAAACTTCTAATGACTTTCTTTGTCAAAGCTCTTAGAGTGAGAAGGGCTTTGTGAATACGAAGTACCCTTCACTTGCAGGGAGCTGCCCACACAGAATGCATTTGGCTTTACAATACAAGTGTGCCCGGTCCCTGAGAGAGTGACGCACAAGCCTGCAAGCTTTTGCATATGTTAAGGAGGATTATGGGCTCCTATGGGAGAGAGGATGCTTCGGGGCCAGAAGTTCTGCACAAACACTGGGAACCGGAGAGGGGGAGGGACCCCCGCGCCTCCACACTCAAAGGTGTATGAAGACTACCGCGATAAAAACACGCTCTCGTAACCAGAACCTATATAAGAGACGTGACTATTAATGGCCTTTTAAGGATTGTTGCACACTAAGGACACTATCTTTTCTATTTTCCATCCAAATCAAAAACAGAAGACGGTACATACGGGGTCTTGGTACAGGAGGGAGTGTGTTTGATTAGCTAAACACTCACTTTCCTTATCTTTTTGTTTCTACCCCCAGTGGAGGCTGAACATGTAATCCAACCGTCAGATCAATACGTAACAAAAGCAGCCGCAACAAAGAACGCCCCGGTGACTCTGCCAAGCGCGCTAGCAGGAGACATCCCTCCTCTGCACTGTGCTTCCCGTAGCACCGCGTTCCCGGCCCTATTATTACGTCTCTGTAATCCCCACTAGTGTACAGATGCTCATCCTGTCAGTGATTTAAGGCAACGAAACAAACAAACAAATCACATCACCTCGCATGTCACAGCAACATGTGCACCTGCAGGCGTGGAGCAAATATAGTCCGTCTCATCATCCCCGTGCCACAGCACCACTGCGTATCGACTCGTAGCACACCCTTGTTGATCATTAAACTAGTGGTGGGATTGTGCATGTGTGGAAAAGGTGAGGGTTTTGGTATTGACAGGAATATCAAAGCAGCAGACAGGGCCCTCTGCCCCCTCACATGATGTCAGCCCCTGCCAGGGGGCTTGTGTTGATAACTGAGTGATAATATAGACCTTCCTTCGCGCTCCTAATGAAACCTATTGACGCCACCGGGGGCTCCCATGATGAACACAGGGGCCACATTGGGGGCCAACTATAGCATGTTGGATCAGACGCCGATGCTTTTGAACGGCGTCGGCGTCCAAGTGGCGGGGAACCGTGCGAACGGCGGCGCTTTATGCGCCGTTTACACACGATGTAGTCCGTCGGTGGAACACAGGCTCCAAACAAAGATAAATCGGAGGGTTTATTACCGAACAATAACGCGGCGCTGGCCTGCAGAAATTGGAACAACTTGAACACATGTTCCGTGGTACTGCGGAGTCTCGTGTTGAAGACCCATCTGACACGCTTGGCAGGCCCCCACGCCTCTCTGCTCTCGCTTGGCACACTCGCTCCCCTGCCAACCCTTACTCTGTGTGTGTGTGTGTGTGTGTGTGTGTGTGTGTGTGTGTGTGTGTGTGTGCGTGCGTGTGTGCGCGTGCGCGTGTGTGTGTGTGTGTGTGTGTGTGTGTGGTCGTGGCTGTGACTTGGCTCTTTATTTCCACGGCTCGGATTACCGCCGCATTCAGCGCATCCAAAAGATTTTCCTCTTTTTTTTCCCCTCTCTGGGAGAGGGGGGCAAACAGAGCAACACAGTCTATTAGATTATCCCATGCAGATCCGTGTGTGCTGAGCTGCGGCGCGTCGCGGCCGGCGCCAGGTGGCTGGTTGGGGGTGCATCGCCGTGACCTTCCCCATTGTTCCCGAGCAGAGGCATTGCTGGCCCTGGTCTGGGGCTTGGGTCTGTGCCCGCTGCTAACCTCATCAGATGCTCACCTACTACCTATCCATCTTGCCTCATTGTGCACAGGCATGACAGCTGGCATTCAGCCGCTCGTGGAAGGGGCCTTTAAAGAAAGAACGACCTAAGAGGGAGTAACACCACACAAGGCCTGTGTCCTCCGCTACATTAAAGTAATTAGCTGCCAAGCCAGTGGTAGGCACCCCCCACCAAGTGCCAGCAAGACTGTGGATTGAAGTCGGCATCCTGTTTGACACATCTGGGCAAGGGAGAGTAATGAAAACAGCTGCTTCAGCCCATATGGCATCCAAAGGCTGGCAGCGTGGCGGTGTGCTGTGCCAACCTTAGGCAAATTATCCATCATTAATCCCGGGATCTGACCAGCATACGAGTCGATGCTAATCAAAACATCTGGGGGGTGGTGGTGGCGAGAAGGGGGGAGGTCTCGCTTGAAAGGGACCCGTTTTGTGAGTGGAGGGGATGTAAGGCTGCTGTTCAACAAAGAGCCCCGGGTAGATTAAAGACGTGCTACCTGACACGCACTACAAAAAGGCCCGGAGGTTGTTGTATATTCTGCCAGTGAGACGGTGGATTTGACGAGAGAAATGTTAATGGTGGAATGCCTAATGAAAGCGCAAACGACATATAACACGAGTTAACAAACCGGGATAGAATCGCTTATTTCTTACCACGCTCTCATTATGCCGCCATGTCTCTCGCCCCGTTGTTATTCTCTGGTCTTTATCAGTGTTGTGTGTTGTTCTCTCTCATTCCCTCCTCTGCCTATGAATAACAATGTGCCACTCCAAAGCGGACACACGTGTGGGATTAACCGGGAAAACAACATTCTGATTTATAAATTCAACACAACTGTTGGTTTACAGAAGCCATGCTGGCGAATCAATCCACAGATACACTTTGATTAGCCGAAGATTGCTCTAACATTTGTTTGGCTCTATTTGTCCATAGCGTGTCCTTTGGATCTAAAGGCTGGCCTGTTCAACACCGGGGCTGCGAATTCCCTCAGAAAGTGGGTGACATTAAAATGTCCTTTGATGTGCCTCCCCAAGCAGGGAGCACTAACAGTAATAGTGATTCTGTCACTTAATGCTGTTCCGGGGGATCAATAGCTCTTAAATGCTAAAGTGGGACAATTAAAAATAAATAGGAGGGGTTGCTCGAGTTCTGAATCAGATTAGACGTTGCTGGCCCCTAGCAGGTCCTCAAAAGCACAGTGGGGCGCCCAGCGAGTCGTCCTCACAGCGGCCCTGTTTGTGACTGATGCATATGTAAGTGAGGATGAGTTGGGAATCGCAAAGCTGCTTCTGCTCGGCTCCCGGCTCCTACGCCTCGATCGATACGCTAATACGCCTGAGGAGGACTGGGGTGACTCAGTTCTATCCTTCCCAGTCGCTTTAAAAGCCTTACCAAAGCACGTACACTTATATTTTTATGTTTTCTACACACTTTGACGGATAAAAAATATACTAAAACGATCACCCGGTATTTGGACCGTGCTACAAAGCAAGCCAACCTTGTCCCGACGACAGCAGCGGCACATGAATGAAATACCATGTTGGCTTTTGTGGATCCATCACAGAGGCCTGGCAGGGAGGTTGCAGGTGGGCCAACGCTCCCCTGTGGCTTGCTGCTGTAATGTCAACCCTGGCAATAACACAGCTGTAACTGGAGGCAGGCATGATGGGAGCGCGCCCCTGACAGACATGACCAAACCCAACACAATTAGCCGCAGACAGCAGGTGCTGCCCAACTCCGTTGCGTTAACACATCTCAGGTTTCCTTGTAATGGCCACAAAGTGATCCTAACTTTCAATTAACACATCCCCTGCCTCATCCCCCCCCCACCGCCGCCGCCGCCCACCGCCCGCCACCCCGGCAAGCCACTCATTTCCACATCTCCCCCATTAGCTGCGTGGGAAGACCCTGGCTTTGGCACTGGCTTCCTCTGCGACGGCGAGAGGCAGCGTTTTTCACAAAACAAAGACGTGTATCTGCTTACACACTCTCCTAGTCCATCCCACTCGCCTCTTCCTTGTTTACACCATGCCACACACGTTCACAACCAGGGAGTTGAAAAAAAACAGGCAGCGACACAACGCAATACAGTCTTTAAATTGGGCTTTCACACATATTGAAGTTTCACACAAAATACCTACTCTCATTCTTCGAGTTTTACACGCGCCACCGATATGTGCGAAGGCAGCCAGCAGCGGCCGCTTCTTGGGAGTGATGCGTCTTTGTCTCTGTCCAACAGCAGGAGGAGAAGCGCTGATGTTCTCACTCCAGAGCTTAATCAGGATAAATCGCTTGACCCTCAGTGCGGAGACAAGGCAGAGTGTCGAGACCGCAAATACCCACAAACACGCACAGACACCCTCTCTCTCTTTCTCTCTCCCACACGCGCACTCACACAGGAAGAGGTTCATCTTCATTCTGCACCGCGCCATCCATCATCTGCTGTGACTCCCCCACCAAAAGAAAACTAAACTAGGCCCAGAGAACGATCGGGTTTCCCGGGACACATCCCTGTGCTGCGTCGCCTGGGGAATTACACGGCAACAGATTAGTGCTCAGGTACCGACCACCGGTGCTGTCAAACACAAAGTCCCTTCTTTAACCTACCCTCCACACTCCATCAGAGCAGAATGAAGCACTGTTTGGCTCCGTCGTTTGAGTCGATTGACCTCGAGTGATGCACTGGGACTGGGATGCACTGGGTGTGCTCGGGACAACAGGCCGCCGGTGAAAGGTTCTGGGTCTGCTCCTCTCCAGACACAATGCACACGGCGAGGGCTACGGCACTGTACCGTGTCATTTACCCGGTCAAGCCGTCCATATGGAGAGGCCCACGCTGTGTTCTGTGGGTCACACGTGCTCAGAGCGGAGGTACCCAATGACAGCTCGGACTCCTCGTTTCCTTGTCACAATCCAACTCAGATTTTCTTGGTCTGTACAGCGTTGTGTCCATGTTACCAGAACGATAACGATCAGGTTTGGTGTGATGACCACAGTATATACTTTGCAAAGACAGGCATTTTCATATTTTTCCCCTTCACAAAAGGTAATCGGTGACTATGCCAAGTGTTGTAATACAGTAGGCCTACTTTGATCAGTAAACACTGGGTCTAAGAGACGATAGCATGATCCCTGTCTCTGTTACTAGAACCTTGTTTGACAGACGAGGATGGGTGGAGATTTCTTCATTTCTTAGGAGAGGGGGAAACGGTTGAAAGGAAATGAAGGGTCCCTGCAGAATTTGGATAATCATGTACTGTAATGGAAGTTGTGTGTAATTTGCTCTTTGCCATCTTAACTGTGGTTATCACTGCTATAAATGGATACATCTTCTTGTATGAAGTCTTTCATTACCTCCACTCATTACCGGCTCATCCCAGTGCTCCCCAAGGACTTTCTTTTACAAGCTCGTTCACGGGAATGCACTTTAATGTCCCAAATTTGATGCTTGTTGAAAAAACAAATTTGTCTCAGGCAATTAAAAAGTATCACCACCCAAACGACTCTTCATAAACACTATGTTTGACATGGGCTTTTGTCCCATTATATCTTCAAAACCCGGTTCGATCTTTTTAAAGTGAGATGAGAGACTGAAATCAGGCATTTACTTGAGTCTGTTACTAGGTGAACAGTAGACAGACTACTGGTAAGCAACTGTAGTCGTTTGGTATCTTTACCTTCATTCGTTGCTTTCTGTATAAATTCTACAAGACTAAAATAACAATGAGGGAACCATGCATGGTACTTCACACTTCACAGACAATGTTGGGCAGAACTGGTAGTTGGCTTAACACTAAACCTGCAGTTGTTCAAAAATCTGAACACTGTTTTCACTTTGAGTGTGACAGACTGCCTCGCTCAATAAAACTCAGAGGAACATTATGGAAGTTGAAAACAAAAGTACAGCGAAAGGTCTTGACTTTTGCAAGTGGCCAGAAATATGAGAGCCATATGAAAGTAAAGTATTGAAGGTGGAAAGAATGCAGCTGTTGCTCTAAAGTGCGCAAGTTCAAAACCTACTTCCGAGGTCAGAGTTGATAGGGAGAGCAAAAATGGAGGGAAATGTGTACTATTCAACATGTGCCTGCGCTTAGCATAATTACATTTTAATGTTACCCTGTTTAGTCCGTGTTTGTGTTTCAGAAAGTAACTTGAGTACAGTCCAAGTCAGTGGCATCCAGGCTGCAGAGTTTAAACCCAGAGAGGGAAACGTTCTCAATCTGGCTACTGATCTCAGTAAACGGAGTGTTTAGTTGATCTTCAGTCCCTGTCTCTCACGTCCTCTTGATTTTCTGATGTGAATTGACTGGCTTCCTTTAAAAATACAGCTCAATGTTTGGTTTAGCCTTGTTTAGACAGCTGTGAGCTGAGATGCGTTTAGCGGCTGTAATGGTGCTGCTGCAGCAGACATCTCCCTACCTCTCTGAATATCCCTGGTGTCAGTCGTCTCTTTGATCCCCAACTCCATCCTGCGCTCCTTGGGACTCTGGAGAAGTCAGTGAGACAATGTGTTTTCAGGAGCCTGAAGTAGACTATTTTTAAGAAGGCGGAGTGACAAGGGAATCAATTGCATAATGCCAGAGACACTTTCTGTCACTGACTAACAGAAATTGTTACGCACGCTATACTGCTTGTGAATGACAACTCCAAAAATGCTTTAAACATTGTTTCCATTTTCCTTTTGTCTCCTTCGCTGCCAGACTGTACATATCTGTGGAGAACAGATTAAGGTTTCTGATGTACTTTTTTGTGTTTGCTTGTCTCTGTGTGTGTGTGTGTGTGTGTGTGTGTGTGTGTGTGTGTGTGTGTGTGTGTGTGTGTGTGTGTGTGTGTGTGTGTGTGTGTGTGTGTGTGTGTGTGTGTGTGTGTGTGTGTGATTTGTGTGTTTATGCATACGGGTATGTTTATGTGTTTGTGAATGTGTTGTGCATGCGTGTGCGTGTCAACTGGGTGTGTGTGCGTGTCTGTGTGTGTATGTTTGTGCGTGGGTCTGTTTATGCGTGCGTGTGTGTCATGTCCGACTGCAATCTCATGCTGTCAGGCGACTCTAGCTCATTGGGCTCCGCCTGATGAAATGAGTGCTGGCTGGTGACTCCTTCAATTTCACGGCTCTTCTTAGCTTCACCCCGAAAGCCTTCCTCCAGATTGAGATATTTGCAAACTGTCATCTCCAATAAATGGCTGTCCTGTTTGACAACACTTGTGCCCTCCTACATCTGGTTTCAAGGGGATATTTTTTATTCCCCATCTTGGATTCCTGCTTCATTAAAAGACAAAAGTTTTGCCGATTTTTTTGGACATCATACATAAGGTTGTTGATTAAGAAAGCAAATACACTTTCTTGTCAGCTGACATGTCATGCTTGCACCAGGAATATGTCCTGTTCGCTTCGTACAATGTACTGTCACTCAGTCTACATTTGACAATGAGCGATGGTTGACCTCCATTAGGAAGGAAACGATCCTCGCTCAGCCTCAGGGATAATGGGATCTAGTCCTCTACTCCGCTGAAGCATCTTGTCTTTGGCACAGGGCAGGACCAAATGTACAAGGCTCCTAAAGATGATATTAGGCTTATTTTCTTTCTTCAGTTCAAAACATTCCTGGCACCTTAATTCAAATGTGTGTTAATAACATGATGTCATATCCATAATTGATGTACACACAAATAATAAATGAATTATGCATTCTTTTTACATAAACGTAATTTTTTTTTGGAATCCTCTCTTTAAACGTTCTTTCTGTTCAACCATTTTACTGCCCTTTAGCTCATTGGAAACAGAAATGAAGTAGCTATTGAACTAATTGCAAGGTAAATGTGCACCCCATAATTAATAAGCTCAGTTTTTTCATAATAATTCTTTACAAACTCTTCTGGGCTGGATGTGCTATCACAAAAGTCAGACGGCAGAAAACACATTTGGTTTGCTGGGGTCTTTACCGTGAGGCTCATTAGCGATGGCGTCATAAAGTTGGACAGAAACACAATAAAGCATCAAATGAGGCCATGGAAGTAAAAAAAACAGGTTAATGAGAGGCTTAACAGGGTAGGATATGAAAACAAAACCATAAAGTGCTGTTTTTGCAAACATTATAATAGCCACGCATACTCTTCCAGCTACTCCGTGATACAACAGGAAATGCGTGCAGGCTGTTAGGAACACAGTCTCCTGAGCTTGGTTACTAGCCGTGCTTGCCCACGTTTATTAGCCATACGATCCACCCTGTCCGCAACAGGCAGTGCCTGATAATATCATAACCAAGTATTTACCATGGAGACGTTTAAGATTTCCCAGATAGCGCTGAAACACTAGAGCCACAAATTTGTTAATATCATTAAAAGATGTTACCAGGAACCGAAGAGAGAATCCGATCCCCTAAGGCCTCAGCCTGTGGAAATAATTTATAATGTAACAGCTATAAAACATGTACAAGTTATCAGGTTCAAGACCTGTCCCTGTATCTGGAGGCTCCCCTTACACACGACACTGCCTTTAATACAAGTGCTAAAACAATTAAGGGGAATGGATTTTCCACTGTCTGCGAGTGAGAACATCAATCCTCCCGGTTATAAATACTCTGTTTTCATCAAATGTTTAAATAGGAGGCTCTGGTGCCATTCTTTTATTTCATAATTTTTTGGATGAATGCATTAGTGTTTTTAATTTCAGCATTTTATTGTACAACTTTGTAATCTCAACCCATTGCGGAATGAGGATTCTACCTCAATGGTATCTCTTGTGGAAAAGTGGAATAAGTGTTTAATGTAATGAATATAAAAGTGTGCTGGACATTCTGAAAAAAGGTATTTTCAAACGCACATACACACTCTGAACTGCTTCCCAGGCTGAGTTAAACCCTTCATTGCGTCATTTGGGGATCAGTACTACTGTACATCCAATAACCTTGCGCCTCCCAGGACGATGGATGTAGCTTGTAACCATGACGTGTATTAATTGCTTATCATGGCAGTGAATGCATAAAACCTTCCCCGCTGCATGTATGTGCCTATGTTCAAGGTGACAGTCGACCGCAACTTATCAGCTCCAGTAAATGGGGCGTAATGGCCCCCCGCAAAAAAATAAAGGAAGGGAGAAATGGCTGGCCATTGAAGCTGTCATGGCGGTTAGTATCTCTTTCATTATATTCACAGTGGTAATGTGATATGTCACACTGTTGCTAATACACTTCTGTGCGCTGTCATCTGGCTGTAATGCTTATCAGGCCTGTGTTGATGATTTGCCCTTTTGTCAAGGCCAATTATGCCGGGATGTGTCAGTGTGGCAGGCGGCAGGGGCTGCTATTACTGGTTCACACAGATGACGTGAGACACCGGCCCCGCCAGCCGCCCCGCCAGAAGCCCCGCTCCTCCTCCAGCCCAGGGTTAGCAGGTGCTAGACTCAATTATCCTCCGCTCTGGGTTAAGGTGTTGCACAGGAGGAAGGATAATGAAAAAAATTAACTCGGTGCCGAAAGCTTTTTATTAACCGCTGGATATGTTTCACTCTATTGATCAAAATAATACTGTTAGATCGTGCATTTCACTTGGTTGAGGCGGATCAAACCATATGAGGGATGTTAGGGGGGGAATAGCATCCGATCCTGGGTGGGTTTAGGATTATCCCAGTAATTATCCCAACCATGCGTTGATCGTTAAGGAAGGGCTGTTTGGAGATGGGAACGCGGGGAACGATGGGTGACCTTGAGATGCTTATGCCACATGACTTGAATGGACATCTTTGCGTCTTTTAAATGAAAATAAAGGTTAGAAATTTTATAACTGGAGCTAAACCAAGAAAATAACCCAAAGCACGATTTCACTTTTCAGAAATCTATTTCTACATCGTACATTTTAGCGTCAATGCTAATAAAAAGAAAACTTAAACGTCAAAGGGCAATAATATTGGCAAATGCAACGATAATGGAAAACTGCAACCATTCTCTTTTGGATATGCCAGCAGGGTTAGAGCCGGCCTCAAAAGCTGTCAAATCCATGTCAAAAATGTGTAGGATTTTCCGTTACACCATCACATTAGCCGATTTCTTGACTGGGACTTTGAACTGATTCTTTTTTCCCTTTCTCCTTTAAGCGTTGTTTGGTTCAGAAGCAAGACAAGTTTCCCAAAATAAAACTCCTCTCCATGACCTTCCCTTTCTACTGAGGAGTGCAAATCCCTGTTCGCTGTGCCAACCAGGACTCATTACTCTCTTGTTTTAAAGAGAGCTCTCTGTTCCAGGAGGCCTCATTACAGCTGGAAAAGACACCCATGGGACGCGCTAGGAAAACAGTGAAGACCCCCCTCTTGAGTAATAAGCTCGCCAAACTTCCACAGGCAGACTGAGTGAAGAACTTAGGCTCTGCAA
Source organism: Gadus morhua (assembly GCF_902167405.1). Classification (NCBI taxonomy): domain Eukaryota; kingdom Metazoa; phylum Chordata; class Actinopteri; order Gadiformes; family Gadidae; genus Gadus; species Gadus morhua. The sequence goes on from NC_044056.1 coordinate 20,132,947, forward strand.
ATCCATTGCCACCAGCCCCCCCAATGTTCCATAGGAAAGGTGTCTTTGAGGTGCTCCGGATATATGTGGCTCGCTACTTAGAAGCTCAGGATGCTCGCTGACTGATTAGCGCCGCGGCACACGTTGAATGGTTCAAGGCGGGGGGGGGGGGGAAGCAGACACTTTGACATCACTCGTGCGTCTACTGTCAAGCACGGCTCAGAAGCGGGCCCAGACATCTTTTTGGTTGACTTTCAGACGGATGGCGTCATTCAAATGCCGTTTGATGCGGATGCACAATCGACTCGGTTATTTCAGTCGGTGAAACACATGTGGATATTTTGAAAGGGAGATGGGATACATTTGTTATGATTGTTATTTGGCAATACACTAAATGATCAATAAGTATTCATGTGTTTTCTACAGTGATTTCCATGGCCAGGAGTTTTGAGAGCTATTTTGAGTTCATGTTGTTTTGAACGGCCTCGTGGGCTGGATTACAAACACAGCTGCACTGTTCCTCCGACAAAAAACTGTTATCTGAACTAATAAACTGTGGACAGGCATTTTCTTTAAGACGCACATAAAGGGGACCGTTTAATTTTCCCACAAAGTCCTGCAGACTTTTTTTTTATGTTCAAATTGCTGCAAGCTGTGATTCCCACGTGAAAGGCATCAGAGAGCCGCCTCCCGTCACTCACTGGTGAGGACAGAGAGGACGGTATGTCAAAGTCACGACCCCGCGCTCCGGGCTAGTGTATCCGCCCACTACCATCTCCATAGGCTCGCTAACACAAGCTGGATCTGATCACTGTGTGCCATCAAACATTTCTACAAGACCTGAGCAACAGGAACATATATAGATAAGGCATCCAAACATACACTCGAGAGGCGAGAAGATGCTCACAGCATTTTTATTTGATTTTATTATTATTATTATTGTTATTATTATTATTTGCATTTCTAATTCTAGTACTTTTTTAGACTGTACACATTCAATAATAACACATAATCACACATAAATGAGGACCCAGTGATAAACAGATAGAACCACACCTAAATGCACCCGCACACAGACACACACACACACACACACACACACACACACAGACACACACACACACACACACACACACACACACACACACACACACACACACACACACACACACAGACACACACACTCACTCACTCACTCACTCACTCACTCACTCACTCACTCACTCACTCACTCACTCACTCACACTCACTCACTCACTCTCACACACCCGCTCACACATTCTCACTCACTCACTCACTCACTCACTCACTCACTCACTCACTCACTCACTCACTCACTCACTCACAAACACATACAGAGATAGCACATCATACTGCCCACGGCTTTCGGGATCTGTGATACTTTGGTTAGGAGATCCAATTAGTTTTGGATGACTTCTGTGTTTCCAGAGGTCAGCGTTCCCAGCAGTTAACACACAGGCAGATGGCATCTCCAAAAGATTTAGTAACACATGTCAACCGAGCCTCCCTTAAGGGAGCTGCTTAGGCCATTTATAGCTGCAACTTCAGTCTCCACCACCAGCGCTGAGCACAGCGTAAGCCTCTCACGCTAACACAGTAGCATCCCCCAACGTTCTCTCTTCTCCGGTTGGCGTTTCCTTTGTTTTTACAAACGAGATACATAGTCTGTCATATGCAGTGGACTGAAGGTCGCCGTAACATTGTGTCTGACATCAAAGGCTAAAGAGAGGGTTGTCTTCTCTGTTATATAACTGATCGCAAGGTTTCACAGAAAGGTAGCCATGGAGGGATCGCATCAAAGACTAAGAGGACTGCTTCCTGAAAATAAACACTGCCATTACCCCAGTAGAGGCAGTCCTTATGAATAACCATTTGGTATTAAGTTAGAGGAGCAACCACTTTCGACATTACCACAAGATTCATGATATATTATTTAAACTACTACCAGTTACTACAATTATTATTATTGCATATAGTTCTGCATTTTTCCCAAATGAAGTTTATAGCAACACATAAGTCGGGATATGAAACACCCCACATTAAATAATTTTCTATGATCAATCGATCCCTTACAGAAATGTGCTTTGTTTATTGCTGGTCTGTGAATTAGCTTTGTTTATGACATTGAAGCGCATTGATTGGAAACAACTGACTCTGCACATGAGCCAGATCCAGACGCCACAACAGGTGCCTGGGAGCCTTGAGGGACCACTTATTGATAGAGCGGTAAATGTCCGAGTCGTTTTAATTGATCAGCGCTCCCAGGCTTTGAGTCAGAGGTGCAGAAGGGGGAGGGCGGGGTGGGGCGGGTGAGGTAGAGGGGGGAGAGGCTAGGGAACCCGAGAGCCATTAGGCACAAGCGAGTGCACAATCGTTGATGGGAACAGATTATTGTAGCTGGTCAAGCCTTAAAGAACACTGATCGCTGTGATTATCCGTTCACAGGCAGCGGCCGACACAGAGCACTGACACCGGGCGCTGAGAACCACATGAGAAGTCCAGCATGAAATGAAACGGAGAAGGATCCTCCCTGGATCAATGTGCACCACTGTCTGCCGGGTTAAGTGGCTTGTATAGCCGACACAAGGTCATCACATTTTAATTTACCTTACACATCGCAGCCCATAGGTTGTGACACAGGGGCAGGAAACTTTACAATATGTTGTACTAAACAGCCTACCCTGCTGCTATATCAGGCCCTCAGCAGATTCCAGGCCATGTCAGTTCCCAACTAGGGCTAAGTGGATGGAAAACGTGTGTCCATCCCTATATCCTGTCTAGCTGAGCCTATGGTTTATATATTAGTCAACACTCAGGCGCCTTCCATTCCGACTCATTGCGGCTAGAGTACAGGATAAGCTAAATAAAGACTTGGATGATTCAAATTAGGTTTAAGAGGTTTACATTATACAAGCAGAGAAAACCTGAAGGCCACATATGGTGGGCTGCAGGTGTTGTTTTCAGAATGTGTATGAAAAGATGGCATTGTGAGCTGTAGATCCCAGAGAAGAACCACCACTACACTGAGCCATATCTTATTGATACCTCGACTAAATTCAGTTTGAGTGGCAGAACATTGTGAAATGCCAAAGTTGAAGAGAGCTTATAAGTGTGGGGAAATTGAGTATGCAAGACTGACACTGACTGATTTAGCAAATGTCAAGCAGTTATCTTGAGCAACAAGAGCCACAATCATAATCGGAGAGGCTTGCTTTCAAGTAGTTGTTGAAAGAGGAGATATTTGAAGAAAAAAAAGGAGAAAGGAAAAAATGTTTCATCTACCTTCCAGTTCTGCATGCGTTCCATAATTCTAAAGATTTCCGCATGCTGCATTTTCATAATGATAGATATAACCTTGATATTCCGCATAGCTAGAGCTACACGATGGGGGAAATAATATCTAAACTTACGACGGCACATAGAAAAGAGTGCACAAAAACACGTTCTCAGTGTAGTTGAGCTGTCATTGAATTGTCACAGTACAGTGTGGCTGACAACTGATTCATGTGCAAATGAGTCCGCTTCCTCGCTTGGCAGTCAGAGTACATAAGACTCACTCTCCTTGGCGCAAGAGTGACAGGATGCAGTGAGTCAAGACAAGGAAGCTGTCACAAACAGCTGTCTGTGCTGACAATTATCAGATTTATTTATTGACAATGATTGGGCAGAACCGCTTTCATACAAAAAACAACATCTCCTGAATAAAGACGCTAGACTCGGTGGACAACGATGACAATACACAACACAGCTGCACGAACACAATGTTGTCAATCATTTCCTCTTTTCCTTTTTTCTTTTCCAAGGTCTGTAAAGTGAGGACAGAAAAACACATCACTGAGACCCTTCCGAGTTACCTTTTCTCTCCTCGCTCCTGTTTCACCAAAGACAAGACCCCCTCCCATTTAAATCCGCCGATATCAAACTGGGTCACAGGCAACACGCTTTTTTTTCGTTCTCTGCGAGACTTCAGTGAAACAGGTCAGACCAACGAGGGGCTTCAGTGTTAAGTACATAATGACCAAAAGGCTAACAACAGAGCCAACCCCGAGCCAGTTCCTAGTCACCGGGGCTCTCGGAGGACAGCGATATGTGCCTGTGTGGACGGACCGCCTGGGGTCACCCGCCACCCCTACTGCGTGGCTTATGTGCTTCTGGGCACAAATTCAGTGCCCTGCAGTTAATTTAATAATCTTCTCCCTCGCCATAGAAATCCCCTCCGAAAAGGTGAGTGTAATAACACTTGTAACCCCTCTCTGTGTTGCAGAGAGCGTGGCCCCGTGGGCCTGTCGCTGTAGGGGTGGTGGGGCCGGGGGTGGGCTGGTGATAATCCCACCGGCCAGATTGCATCACCTCTGTTTGCAGCCAATGGGCCGGGCTGGGCTGGTAATGTCTTCCCCGTGCCCCACTGCTATTCATTCAGATGAGAGGTCCGCACCATTTGTTCCCTGCTATTAGTGCAGGACCTATCCAAAAGAAGTCCATTCGTACGAGTGGACGCCCTCAGCCCGCTCTCGGTCCTCCAGGTCCTTCTGGGATGTATGTACACTGAGGACCACCAGCTGAGTTCGCTAACAAGGTTTTCCATAGAGCAAATATTTGGTTTGAAGCAGCTTGCGCGGAGGATAAAGAGTTTATAATTTGGTTTGGGAATCTGGCTCTGTTTCACGTTGCTCAAGTCGCACATATTCTTGTGTGGATAATATAAATTACAAAAATAAACATGTCGCAATATAGCTTATGATAAACAATATTTACAGGCGTACTAATCCAAATATCTACATAGAGTATGTCTGCAATTTGTGGAAGTTTGTTTACCTTTATGTTAAGCAGATTTGAACGAATGTGACGTGAACACCGCTATATGCAGTGTGTTTAGGTTATGCCTCCTTAGAAAGCCACTTCCTATTCTCTTCACTTAGTCTTAATTACCATCTGTTCCCTGGCAGTACATTGGAAATCATTTCTCAAATTGCAGGTCAAGTGTCTATATTCTTCCTCAGAATAAGCAATATTCAAACAATGGAGAACGGAAAAGAAATGTTGATATGGGATTTAATTTCCTTATTCAAATCAGCAGAAGGAAAAATCCTCCCAAAGAAAACGATAACAGAGCCATGGCAGACACATTATGGCAGTTTTTTCCAGATTGAAGGCAAATTAAATTTTGTATGCAATAGCTGATCTTTTTTCAGACAATTGTTTGACTACATTGTGTTTATCAAGTATTGCAGCGAGTAAGTGTTACGTTGCGCCATCTTCCACAAGACCGCCAAGCAGATAGATAGATCCAAAATGGTACACAGTGGGACGCTGAAACACTGAACTTCACTTTATGGCCCTAGCCTCATGAGACCGTCCACGTATTCATGTTTGCAGATCGCAATGACATCTTTCTGGCCTTGGCTGGGCAGCCAATGATTTCCACATAGCTTATGGGTCTCTCAAAATGGGTGCAGCCTTACGTTGTTCAAGGAACCAATCAGATAAAATTACTAAGGGACGTTCTTGCCGGAACTAGTTGGAAGTAAAGCATAAACATAATCCCCAACACATTTAACAGGCACGAGGCCAGTCTGAACTACAGAGAGAAACAGAGTAGGTACTCACAAGGGGCTCTGGTCTCACAAGGCTGATATAGTCCAGTTTGGGGTCAGGAGTCCTTGGATGCTTTGAGACACTCTGGAGAACTTCTAATGGCCTGACGTTGAAGAAGTGAGTCGAGTGCCATGAATGCATCTGTGTCTCAACACACACCTTGTCTCTGCAAGGTGTGTTAACCCCCATAAGAAAGTTTAGAGCGGCAAAAAAATTAAATAAAAAAGACCCAAACTCAATTCAAACACATTGCACTTCGGTGACTTTCTTCCGTCGCCATAACGATTGGTAAACAAATCATTGGCAAGTGATGCCGGAATGGCTCATTTTCTTATCGAGTCCCGGGTGCCGCTGTTTTAATCATTACCTAATTGTCTTGGCTGCTCTATCGACAGCGCGGTGAGGCCCCTCTGAGCTGAATCTGCTGACACTGCCAGGGGCCCCCCTCCCAGATCTGGGTTAACCTTTCGATGTCCATCGACGCTGTGCGGCCTGATGATGATTGATCGAGGTGGCCCCTGCCGCTAGATAATACCTAATCAGCGTTGGGAGTCATTTGTGTAAATGAGACCTCGTTATTGACGCGCGGCAACTTTCGCCCAAGCTTTCATGCGCAGGGAGTCGAAGCCCGGATCCCATCAGCAATAACGCTAAAGTTTTATTGCCAGTGTCTGGCCCGACGTCACAGATTGGGGGCAGTGGAGAGCGGCCCCCTCGCACAACCAGGGAAATACTCAAGAGGGAATAAGGCCAGCGAGAGTAAATATGCAGGAAATGGGAAACTCTGGAATACAAAGTGCCCACCGTGTGTGTGTGTGTGTGTGTGTGTGTGTGTGTTCACGCACGTGTGAGACGTGTTTCTGATGGGTCCCTGGGATTTATCACTCTCCCTGATAACCCATTGTCAAGGTGATTAGCATCATGCTAATCGTTAG